>NC_060271.1:126877213-126898912 GCF_021613505.1 Equus quagga | reverse complement strand
CTTAGGAGTCCTGGCACATTCCTCCTTATTGCCTGTGTGGTGTTTCATTTGCCATTCATTCTCCTCAAAGCTTCCTTCAGGCTCTGGTTGCTAGAGTTATACATTCATAGTGACTGAAGTGGTTTTTTGGGGGAATTTTTTTGCTTTTTCAAATTTTAACAAACTGAAGTGAGCTTCTCTAACTCTGGTTTATGTATTCACTGTACTGCTAATCTGGAAGGTACTTTGAGCCTCTCATTAGGACAGAACCACCTGAGAGTATAGGAAACCAAGTAAAAGGACCAAATGCTTTCCTTGCCTGGGGATGCTTCCTGAAGAGAACTGATTCTAAAGGCCTCTAAGTACGGGCATTAGTTAGACAATTGCCAAAGCCTTTCTGTACCTCATTCTTAATATGTATTTTCCTATTATAAACAGAAGTGGAAACTTCAGGTTAAGAGTAATCTCCACTCTTGACTTATATTCCCACTCCTAGAGAAAGTCACTGCTAAATAACATTTTGGTTCATTTCTTTTTCTGTAAATTTTTTGGTATACAGCTTCAATAATAGTGTATATAGAATTTATGTCTTCATTTAACATAAATAATTTTTCTTGTTATAAACACTTTGATGGCTGCATAATCCATTGAATGTGCTGTGGTTTGTGTGCCCCTTGTGCTTTCACTGCTCATGAGCGCTGAGGGGACTTGGAGAGGAGGTGAACTTCAGCACGACAAGGCTGGATGCGAATCTGGCCCTAACCCGCACTAGCAGGATGACGGAAGGCAGGGTCCTGAGCCTCTTAAGCTGTACTTCCTTGGTTGATGATAATGGTAAGAATTATTCTCATCATTCAGGGTTATGTTAAGAGTTCAGCAAAAGTCCAGCAGGTAGACACTCATACCATATTTTATAGGATTTAACTGTTTACATTTTTCGTGTGTTACATATAATGTTCCTATGAACATCTTTGTTCTATCTTTTGGATTGTTTCCTTCTACTGGATTCCTAGAAGCTAGATTGTCAAATTAAAACAAATGAACCTTATGAACATTTTTCAGGGTCATTACCAGATTGCCTTCTGAAAGGATTGTACTGGTTGATCTTCACACTAACAATATAGGAAGAATTCTGTACAGTTGATTTTACAAGTGGAATAATACTTGTTGCCTTTAAAGTTTGTTTTCATACTGTCTCTTCCTAGGGTGTGTGAATTGGTGCTGGTGAGTGGAGGTCGTCTCACATCTCACATGCACTTCTTTGTACATACCGCCTTACCCCCATGCCCTCGGCCGCTCGTGCCCCACCCCCAGCATTGTACTACAAATGAGGATCCAGACTTGTTGCAAATGATGTACAAGGCTTCTTTCTTTTTCATTTCCATGTTTTTTTAGAGTAGAAGTGTGTGCGGCAGTGACTGAGAACAGCCCAGATTAAAAAAAAAGTTGGTTCCCAGCCAATTCTAAATGGGCAAAACCATTTAGTCACATTTTTCACCTTATTCTTCTGACTTAAGAGGGAACTATGCACTTTATTGCAATTTGAATGAGATGTGTAAAATAGGAAAAATGTATAGGTAAATATAAAATGAGATCTGGGGTATGTTCCCTTATATAGTAATTGTATTATTTCCCTATGGATGCTGGCTTCTACTAAGGATTTTTTCCAAGTGACCCTATTTGGGGGAAAAAGGAATATTTGTTAGAAGGGAAAAAATGTAGAACAGGAAGGAAAGGGAGGGATATGGTTTGTTGCTCCAAACTAATTGATAGAGGATTCCTTTGGAGGCAGGAGTAGAAGGGGGGATTTTTGCTGTTGTTTTCCAATCTATTGCTTTAATTACCTTTCATTTAAAAGCACCTAGAGTTCTGTTTTTTCTGACAGAGATTCCACTCTTACTGGTCAAGAGTGTTGAGAGGAATTTGAAAGAACCTGGAGTCAGATAGGCCTGGATCTGACCCCGGTGATATTTACTGACTTCTGCTTAGCTAAATCATGCACAGAGATCATCAGTCTAAGGCAGGACCCGGGAATCTGCATTTTAACAAATTCATCAGAAGACCGTGATGCAGGTGGACATTGAACCACAAATCAAGAAGCACTGTTATAGAGAAATGGCTCTTAGAGCTTTAGTTCTCGCTGCCATCTTTTACCCTAAGATTCAGGCAGGATGATTCAAAAGGACGTCTGAGAGAGTTGCTTGCTATGCGAGAACCGCCTGTCTTCACTGCTGGTCCACTGTGTTTATACCAGAAAGGAGCCCCTTCCCACAGGTAAGTGGTTCCCAACCCCACCTGCACATTGCAATCACCTGGGGAGCTTTAAAAGAAAATGCCAGTATCTACCCTCCACCTCCAGAGATTCTGTTCCTTGTTCTGGAGTGGGGCCTGGGGACCCCAGGAAATGCAGATGTGCTGCAGAATTGAGAGCTGCCGCCTTGAGCTGAGCCTGGCTCTAGATGTCTCTTGATCCTGTTCCACATCATTACCCTCTGCACATGCCCCAGCTGAGACACGTCTTAAGGTTAAATACAGTTTGGGTTCAAGCTGGAGGCTTTGCTATTACACTATGCAGTGGAGGTTATTGTAGAGAAAAACTTTGATAAAAATGGTACCATATATCATTTTCAAGAAACTAATAAGATTATTTAAAAAATAAATTTTGGGGGCTGGCCCCGTGGCCTAGTAGCTAAGTTCAGCGTGCTCCACTTTGGTGGCCCAAGTTCACAGGTTTGGATCCCGGGCATGGACCTACACCACTTGTCAGCTATGCTGTGACTGTGACCCACATATAAAATAGGGCAAGATTGGCACAGATGTTAGCTCAGGACTAACCTTCCTCAGCAAAGAAATTTTTTAAATATCAAAATTTTGGAGCCAGGTGAGTTTGTTTTTATTTAAAATATTTCCACTGCTTTAGACAGAGCCACTTTATAGGCCTCTGGAAATCCTTGGTTCAACCCATTATTTTACCTCAAATCTTGTTCCCCAGCTAGGTAATTCACCCTGTTCACCAGAAAAGGCTATAAGCCATATGTTTCCTTAAATTAAATCCCAGTCGAAGGATAAATATTTGCTACTGCCAAAGGACTCTGAAGAGGCAGCCAGAGGTGGTGTTTCTCTGGGGCAATAACGGGATGTTAAGGGCTTTCCAGTTTTTTGTGGCGGGTCAAGGTATCAAGGAAGAGTCTAGCATGGGAAATCCTGATCAGGATAGGAATTGCTGGGATGCAGGCTGCAGTCAGAGAGATGGCCAGTGGCGATGGAGTCAGCTGAACGTGAGAGCGCTGACATTGGGTTTTTCTTTTCTACATCGTTCTTCCCTTGAAATCCTCGAGTGTTTGTGCCCGGGTGTTAGCAAGTAGGGATGTCGGTCTGACTTAGATATTAAAGGGAGGGCTCCGCGTGTTTGAACAAGTGATGCTGAGGGGTGTGGGAGTTGGTTAGGACTCTGTCCTGTGGGAGCTTGTTCCATCGTGGCAGCAGGGGACCAGAACATTCTTTGGAGCAGTCGTCCAAACCAAAGCTCAGAAAGGTGACAGTCAGGCTTAGTGGCAGTCAGGTTTGGCAGGCACTCCCAAGAATTCTTAGGACATATTTGGGAGCGAATTGGCTAACCTGCAGTCACAGGCTGGAAGCTTGATGTATTTTGTTTGGCTCTTAAAGGCTCTCAATTTGGAGACATTGGACTATACCCATATCATTAAATACTGTTCACTTAAAATATTGCTGTGAGTTCTATTGGTTATAATAACAAAGTCTGTGATATGTTTCCGTCCATAAATTGTTATTCATTTTCCCACTGTTGGCTCACAATCCAGCAGCAAGAGAATACTTTCCTACAAAATAACAAATGCAGTAGGGCCTACCTACGGCAGCTCTGTGGGTCTGTGGTTTATCATTTCCCGGTTCAGTGCACCAGGTGGCGCTAATGTCACACTGTGAATACCCACAAAGAACGAAACCCTCATGCTGGTGTATTTTTACCACTTGGGGTCACTTAAGGATTACCTGACTTCCTTTTTTTCTGCTAAGCAAATCACAGATTCAAAGGAATTGTTTCCCGTTACATCTGTCAGAGTCTGTGGTCTTTTTTTCTGGATCCTGAAGGCCAAGAAATGTGCGTTAGGATTTTTTTTCCTCGTGTCGGCCCCACCACAGTTTGTGCTCCAGTGGTTTCTCCTGTCACAAAGCACTCACAGGACCACTGCACCCGCTTTCCCTGGGCCCAGCATTTGAGAGTTCTCTATACAAAAAACTTCCACACATGTCAAAATTGCATTTATGCTAATTGCCATTCTCATTACCGTCTCTAGAACGTGGAATGCTTTCCCTCAGTCATTTCCTTTGATTCTGCTTGTCTCTAAAAGCCCAGATCTGAATGAAGTGAGGTAGGGTAGCATGTTCACACCCACTCATCTTCCTGCCACTTAGCTGCTGATCCTAGGAATTATGGCATTGCCCTTTGAGAGGATGCTGGAGATCTGTGGAATGATCCCCAATTGACTTTGCCTGCCTGTGGGTGGGTACGGGTGGGGGTGAGGGCAGGATGTGTGGGCTTTGACAGACAGCCCAAACAAGGAGGCTCGTCACTTCAGGAAGTAGCTCGTGGCTACTTATTTGAAAAGCCAAAATGATGATTGGACACCCCAAGTGCCAGTCCCCCTGCTGACCCCATGCCTTCATGGGCTTGTGAATTGACAGATATCAGCGTGGAACGAGCAGATACGTGATCTGTCGTTTGCCTTCAGCTCTTCTCCAAAGAATACCATCTCAGGGTAGAAGCAGGAGGAGACTCAAGTCACTGTTCAGGAACAACCTTTTCTGGTATAATTCAAAGCTACGACAGGAACTCATTTGTTCTACCATTTTCAATTTATAATTAATCCATGTCAACCCCTATTCAAGAACCTGCAATGGGCTTTTATTGCCTTAATTAAGTCCAGACTAACTTGGGCAATTAGGGCCCTCTAAAATTTGGTCCCAGCCTTCCTATTCCGATTTCCATTATTCCTCAATTCGTCTTGAACATAGTCTCCTCGCTGCCCTCCATGTATGATAGCAACAGCTGACATTCACTGACCCTTCGCTAGGCACCAGGCATTGTTCTAAGTGTTAGCTCATCTTAACTCAATCCTCCTAACAACCCCAGAAGATAGGATCTATCAGCGTTTCCATTTTACAGATGAGAAACCTGAGGCACCAAGAGGTTAGTGACTTGCTTACGGCTACCTTGCTCGTCAGCAGTGGAGCCAGAGTTGGAAGGCAGGCACTCATCTTCACCACCCCATGTGTCATTGCTGTGGGATTGCGCAGCTGCTGCTGTCTGCAAGAGGACCTTCCCGCCTTCCCTTTGCCTGTGAGGATCCCGCCCATCCTTAGGGAGCTGAGTCACTTCTACTTCCTTCGTCAGGGCAAGGCAACACCACATTTTTGAACATCAACCATGAGCCACATATTTTACACCCAGCCTCACGTAAGAGCCAATGTCCCCTTTTTTCACAGATAAGGAATCCAAGGCCGAGAGCGAGTAAGTCCAAGTCTGTGAGTCTGAGTCTGTCTGGTCCCGGAGCCCATGCTTTTCTGTCTGTGTTCTGCCTCTAGGAAGCCTTCCAGCACATTCCTCTTTGTCTTACCCTTGTACTGTAGATAGCTCTTAATTTTTAAAAAGTGTTTCATGACTTTTTCCCCTCATGTTTTCAGGTGGATCAAAAGTTCCAGTGAAGGATTTCTGCACCGCATACACTTCCTTTTCTCTCCCTACAGTGTACATAGAGGGTATACAACAAATATTATTGATGAGCTTATTTTTCATACTATGGGGAAAGTCTATCAACTTACCTGACAGCAACAATTCTTCTGTGGAGGCTGAAGCCAGAAACAGAATGGTACCTAGTGACTTTTAACCCTGAGCAGGAAACATTCCGTGGTTTCATCCAGGACAGGATGGAAGACTAGGACCAGTTTTAATAGGAAAATATAGCTTTTAGCTTCTTCAAGAAAATCTTGACCAAAATATGAGTATGATTTTGAACATATGGGGCCCAAAGCTCCAATTTCCTATGACTGAGATTTCAGCATTATGGTGGACCGATACTTGCACAGAAATATGTGAATTCATCATGGTTATTTTTGCAGCACTGAAGCTGGCAAACTTCCAAGTCAAGCACTTTTTGTCTTTGCAGTTCTCGGTTATTTGAGGCTGGATGACTCACTTTGTGTAACATCCTCTTGTTTCCCTCATTTTCCTCCCATGGGCCCCCTCCTACCTGAGAGGCTTTGCAGGGGCAGGGAGGGTTACGAAACTTGAGCCACTGTTGACGGCTTCTTTTCAGTTTTGTTTGTTGGGAAGCCGTCTTGATCTCCTCTTCTCCTTCCCCCACCAGCAGGTCCCTTCCCTCTTCTGTGCCCTCCAAACCTTTTGTTCCTTCCCTTATTCTAGCATTTATATTCCTACATGTTGTGTACCTGATTACCTGTCAGGGTGTCTTCCTTGATAGGCTCAGTCCTTTCCAGCAGGTCTGATTTCAGTATCCTCAGTACCCGGGGCAGGGTCTGGCCCAGAGAAGGTGACTTAGTAACTATCTGTTGAGTTGGGAGGAAGGACGCAGGGAAGGAAGGAAGGCACAATGGGTGGATGGATGAGTGACCGGATTATCACAAGAAACTTCTTTGAAGGAATTTTAAATGTCAGCTAGCAAGATAAGGATCAGAAGTTAGGACTTCCAAGCTACTTAGTTTTTAATTTTTGGACAGGAGATCTGCATATCCTGAATATAAGGCACAGGACTAGACAGGCTCTGAGCCTCATCTTTCTCTTTAGGAAGGGTTTGTGTTTTTCAGACTGAAGCTGTGCTGGCTTAACCCAAAAGCACCAGGTGGCTTTAGGAGGAAATCCTGACTGCCAATGCCCTAACCTCTGTCAAGTTGTTCTGAGACACAGCAGCAACATCCACTGAGTGGCAGCCTGTGCTGCCATGCTCTGCATTCTTTATTCCCATGCCTCTGCAAGGCAGGAATAATTTTTCTCTAAGGAAACAGAGGTTCTAAGAGGTAGAGGTAACAATTCAATGATAATAGTTGGAAACTTCAATACCCCACTTTTAACAATGGCTAGAACAGCTAGACAGAAGATGAACAAGAACACAGAAGACCTGAACAACACTCTAAACAGACTAGACCTAACAGACATCACTAGAGTACTCCACCCAACAACAGCACAATAGGTCATTCTTCTCAAGTGCACATGGACATTCTCCAAAGTAGGTCATATGCTAGGCCATAAAATAAGCCTCAATACATTTTAAAAGATTGAAATTATATAAAATAGGTTCTTCAATCACCTGGAATGAAATTAGAAGTCAATAACAGGAAGAACTTTGGGAAATTCACAAGTATGTGGAAATTAAACAACACATTACTAAACAACCAACAAGTTAAAGGAAAAATTAAAGGGGAAATTAGAAAATACTTTGAGATGAACGAAAACAGAAACACAAGTTAGGAAACCTTATGGGATGTAGGTAAAGCAGTGCTTGGAGGGAAATTCATAGCTGCGAGTGACCCTATTAAAAAGGAAGGGAGATCTCAAATCAATAACCTAACCTTTCACTTTAAGACACTGGGGAAAAAAAGTAAACTAAACCCAAAGAGCAGAAGAAAGGAAATCATAAAAATTAGAGTGGAAATTAGTGAAATGGAAAATAGAAAACAATAGAGAAAATCAGCAGACCCAAAAGTTGGGTTTTTGAAAAAATCAACAAAGTTGACAAACCTTAGCTAGAGAGAGGTGAGGTAATTTTCCCAGTGTGACTCCCATAGTAAATGGCAGAGCCAGGATTCTGAACTAGGATTGTCTGATGCCGTGAGTGTCTCAAGGACCAGGAGCTTGCCTTACTCATCTGTGCTTCCCATAGCTTCGCTCTGTGCCTGGCACACGCAGGGACTCAGGAAATGTTTGCTGAACTAAAATGGAAAGTAAACCTCCTCCCCACCCTTAGTCAACCATCTGTGTGAAATGATAAATTATGCTTCCAATGCAGATCAGGCTGAATTGCACTATTTCTGATGAGAAACGCTGAAAACAGCAAACTGCTTGTCCTTAAAAATAAACCCTTCAGCTTCAGGGATTTGGCCCAGAAATGAACCGTGTTACAGCTCAAGCCCCAAGATTGAGTTTATTACCCTGGAGTCAGGGGTGATGGAGTTTCTGACTGGAGAGAGAAACTCGATCACCTTGATCTGGCCCCTGGGTGCAGAGTTCGTGCTTGGCTGCCCCTCTACCCATCCTGGTGAGCACTCACGGCTCAGAGGCAGCAGCTGATCCCAGAGAGCCCAAGATGCAAATCTTGTCCCCAGACTGATAGATGAGGAACGAGGGTTCAGCGATGGCCCCCTAGCCGAGCCAGACTGGGCTCCATGTGGAGTCTAGCTTTCTGACATTTTATAAGGGGTGAAATGTAAAGAATGTTGACTTTAATTAACCCAAGTGCATGTTGAAACGTCCCGAAAAGCTCGGGGTAGAAGGTGATCCCAGGTAGATTATATGCCAGAGTGCTACCACATGTTCAGGCTGGAGTGACAAGGCCACCTGTCCTGGGGGACAGGGGAGGATGCAGAGGGCCTTCACAAATGGCACAGCTTTTCCACCAGACAACGGCTATGTGAGGAAGGCAAAGTGCAGTCTGCTTGCCCATTTTTCAGAAGGACTAGATGAGGCCCCTGGAAGTTGCCGAAGGACTCACAGCCAGCAGGGAAATGAATCCCTTGTTTGGACTCCCAGGTCCAGTACCTTCTGGCACACCCCTGCCTCTTAGGAGCCCGCTGGAGGAACTCCGTAATTATGAGTTTCCCATGAAGGGTATGTGTGTGGTGCGGGGTGGGAGGGCGGCTGCTGTGCACATTCATGTGTGTGATTTCCCTGGCTTATATGCAGCAGCCCCCTTTTTTTCTTAATTTAAAGGTGACTCTTCTGGAAGCCCCAAATGTGGAATTGACCCTAAATTGAAAAGAAGATCTTTTTAGGGCAAGAGCTTTGTTCTTGTGAATTTTCTGCCTCACCAACCATGGGGAATGTGAGCCGGGGGAAAAGTCTGTTAAAGGAGCTGCTCATTCATTTCAAGGGGCCGAGGAGCTATTCTGAAGGAGAAAAGTCTCCTTATTCTCTTGGCCTTTTGATCCACTCGGGCTCCGTGGCAGGAAGACGTGAGGAACTACTCTGATCACCCGGGGCCCTCCCACCTGCTGTTGATCCAGGGAAGGGACTGGAATTAAACATAAGGAAACATCAGCTTTAGTTCTAGCTTTAAAATTAACCACCTCAATTTTCCATACCATAAAATCAGTAATACAATACCTTTTTTTCAGAGGTGATGAACTGCTACTTGCTTTTTGACCAATTATAAAACATCTCCCTCTCCTCTCGTCTGTATGTGTGTCTCCGACTGTTACGCCACCAGAATAGCTGACACACATGCACTATTCAAAATGTTGAACGTAGAGTTTAAAATTTCACTTTATAATTAGAGCACAAGAAGTATCTATTATCAATGAATATTAATATAAAAATTTGTTGACGCCAGTTAGGATTAGGTTCAGTGACATACAACAGTGTACTCAAAGTAATGGTGCCTTAAACACAAAGGATTTATTGGCTTTTTCCTTTTTTAATATAAAAAAGGAATGGAAGGGGGCAGTCTGGAGCTGATGTAGCCTGTCCCCCATCATCAGAGACCTAGGTTCCTTCTGCTCTGCCAGACTTAAGCTCATAGCTTCTATCTTCAAAGATGCCTCATGATTTTAGCTGCTGCTGGGGCTCCAGCCATCACATCTGCACTAAAAACAGCAGAAAGGCAAACAAAGTGAGTGGCAAAAGGGAGCTCCACACCTGGTTGTCATCCTTTTAAAAGTCTTCCCAGAAGTCTGACCCAACAGCTCCTGTTTATCTTGTCAGCCAGAACTTGAGGCCACACCTCTGCAGGGGAGGCTGGAACATGTAGGTTTTCTTTCTTTCTTTTTTTAAATCTGGGCATACTGTGGTTCCATGTCTAAGCCAGAATGCAAAGTTGGATATTGAGGAGGCAACTAACATCCTCTGCAACATATACTTTATATATTCGATGGTGGAGTCATGTGAATCCGGTGTGCATGCGTGAGAAGTTTTCTCATCAATTTTGTTCATTCATCAGTCACTTATTCTTCATCTATCTGCTGTGCCATGCACACATAAGTGATTAATATGCAGGTCTTTTCCTCCTAATGTGTGGGAGACAAACAAGTAGACACAGTACAAATAGGAGTCTCAAGTGTGATGACAGAATGTGGAGGGCCCAGATCACCGGGCCCAGCCTGGGGGTTCAGGGAAGGCTTCTAGGTAGAGGTGACAGTGGTGAGTTTTGAAGGAGGACTCAGAGTTAGTATTTCGAGATAGGAATGTTGACTTATTAAGCAGGTGTGCATCAACTAGTCCTCTGTGCCAGCGTGCACCAGCACCACCACAACAAATCCTTGGTGATACCCTCTGAGCAATCCCTTCACTAAGGTGGTGTGATGAGAACGTGACATCCCTTAGGAAGCTTCCTATTCCAAGTGACAGAAAATCCAACTCAAACTGGCTTAAGCCTAAAGGGAAGGTATCAGCCCACATAATCAAGAAGCCCGGACTCAGAGTGGCCTCAGATGGGACTTGGTCCCAGTGCACACAATGGCAACGGGCCTTGGTTTCTCTGCATCCCTTGGCTCAGCTGTTCTCTGTGTTGGCTTCACTCTCAGGCTGCATATGGTAACCCTTGATGGTCCCAGGCTCAGAGCCTCCAAGTCCAGCTGAAGCACAGAGCTGTTCTTGCACAAGACCCAGGTATATTATGATTTGAACAGTTTGGATCACATTCCCACTCAGGACCAGTCACTATGGCGGGGGATTTGGTGCACGATTGGCCAGGCCTAGGTAATATGCTCACTCCACCCCTAGAGCTCAGAGCCCATTGGAAACGAACAGGATGAGGAAGGAAGATGGTGCCCTTAAGGGAAGTTGGGGAGCCGTGGTTGGAAGGAAGGGGTGTGGAGATGGGTGATCAAACAGCAAATATCCACTACAGGTAGGTGTTGGTAAGTATGGAAGGTATTGGTGAGGACATTCATTAATGAAAATGATAAGGTTCAAAGAGGTCAGATAACTTATCCAGCATCCATGGCTGGTGAACAGCAAGTTGTGATTTGAGCCCTGGTTTTGTTAACTGCAAAGCCTGTGGTCTTTGCTAGTCAGCGCTACCTCCCACCTCCCACAGTGGGATCCCATTCAGTCCCACAGCTTTGTGGTTGGGTCTGACCTGCCTTCATTCAGCTGAGTTATTTGCCAGGGCAGCCACGGTCAGCCGACTCCTACCTAGCATAATATAGACGGTTGATACATTATTTTTGAATGAATAAATGATGACTATCCTCAGTCTCTGCTGGAAACTGTAGTGCTGGGTGATAATCACAAGTTGACTTGAACTCCATAAAGTTACAGGAGAGTCAGGAACAGTAAAATTTGTCTGCTTTTTCAAGAACAATGGCCATTGCTCGGCACTCTTTGAACTGTCAGCAAGGACACTGTGCCTCCTTTCTCAAGTTCATTTTGAAGGTACTGCTCAGCAGGGTCATGGCGCTGATGAGGAGTTGGCACAACTGGAAATTTCACTGCATATTTGCATGTCCTGGGCTTCTGACTTCACATGGTTGTCCCTAGATTCTATTATCAGATAGAGTGAGACAAGTGGCACTCCCATGCTCACAAGGCTGCCCGAAGTCCCAACTCAAATGCCACACTCAAGGCTCTCTGAGATCTGGTCCCTGCCCAACTCCCATTCATTCAGTCATACAGTAAATCTTTTTTAAAAACCTGTGTGTCCAGCAATTTCACTTCTGAGTATACAACCAAACAAATTGAAAGCAGAGACTCAAACAGATATTTGTAGGCCCATGTTCACAGCAGCATTATTCACAATAGCCAAAAAGTGGAAACAACCCAAGTGTCCATCAACAGATGAACGGATGAACTAAACGTGGCAGACACATTCAATGGACTAGTATTCACTCCTACAAAGGAAGGAGATTCTGACAACATAGATGAAACTTGAGGACATTATGCCAAGTGAAATAAGCCAGACACAAAAGGACAAATACTGTATGGTTCCACTTATTTGTGGTACCTAGAGCAGTCAAATTCATAGAGACAGAAAGTAGAATAGAGGCTACCAGGGGCTTGGGGAGGGAAATAAGGATTGTTGCTTAATGGTTACAGAATTTCAGTTTGCAATGATGAAAAATTCTGGAGACGGATGGTGGTGATGGTTGCACAATGTACTTAATGAATATTGTCAATGTACTTAGTGCCGCTGAATTATATGCTTAAAAATATTTAAAATAGTTTAAAAATTCTAAGAATGAAATGAAAGTTTAAAAAAACAACAAAAAGAATTAACCATTGTGATGAACATCCCGGGCCGGCCCCGTGGCCGAGTGGTTAAGTTCACACGCTCCGCTTTGGCGGCCCAGGGTCTCACTGGTTTTGATCCTGGGCGTGGACATGGCACCGCTCATCAGGCCCTGCTGAGGCGGCATCCCACGTGCCACAACCAGAGGCACTCACAACTAGAATATACAACTGTGTACTGGGGGGATTTGGGGAGAAAAAACAGACAAAAAAAAAGATTGGCAACAGTTGTTAGCTCAGGTGGCAATCTTTAAAAGAAAAAGTCCTAAATTGACAGTGGTAATTGTCGCACACGTGTGTGAATGTACTGAAAACCACTGAATGGTATACTCCGAATGGGGGAGCTGTATGGTATGTGAATTATATCTCAACAAAGCTGTAATCTACAAAAGCCTACTGTGTGCTGGGCACTGTGCCAGGTGCTGGAGATTCGGTACAAATGGGACGCAGTTAAGAGAGAGAAGAGAGGCAATTAAACGAGCAACATCCACGCTTTCTAGACAAAACGACAGTTTGATGTTTTCAGAGAACCCTGAAAACAAACAGGGCTTTCAGGCCAGAGGCGGTGGGAAAGCGTGGATGGAGGCCAGGGGTGTGAGAGAACAACTGAGGAGATGAGGAAAGTCCTCACTGCCACAGCCTGGCAGTTGGAGGGTGGGGACAGAGACCCACAGAGAGGGCTTGGGTCCTGGAGGGCCTCGTTAGTAGCCTGATCAAATGGACAGTCTTGCTTTATAATCATTGTCCTGACCTTTTCACCACTAGTGCCCCTTTCACTCTCCACACTGTCTGGTGTGGACAATAAATTATACAGTCACTCTAGTTATAAGCACTGTTAATTGATTTGGACACTATCCTAAGGGCAATGGGGAGCCAATGAAGGTTTTAGGATGGGCAGGGATCCACTTTGTGTTTTTACCACAGAGACGGGCTGCCAGAGGGAGGAGGCAATGATGACTCCAGGGGAAACTGGATGCTGTTGCAGCTGCTCCCTGAGACGGATGACAGCAGGGGGATCCGTTTGGGGTTCCGTTTGGATGTGCTGGGTTTGAGGCTCCTGCTAGACGTCCAAGTAGAGCTGAACAGTCAGCATTCAGATGAGCAGACCTAGAACTCCAGAAGGCGCTAGGGTGAACTCTGAGGAGCAGCCAAGTCTCAGGGTGGGCAGGGGGCCAAGAGCTGTCCCAGGGGATCCTCTTCTCCCTGGGGCTGTGCCATGAGGTCTGGGCTGCATCCCCAGCAGATCACTCCGCATCCCACACACGGCCTGGACTGACCCTTCTCTGTGCCTTGGCTTACAGGGGCCTTCCATGGGGAGGCCCTTCTCGGCTTTCTCCTAAGTGCTTGCCTTAACATCCTAATGGCCCTTCAAAGACAAGCCACACCCTCCACAAACCTTCTCTGGCCTTCTCATCTGGAGCTGACCTGCCCCCTCGTTGTTTGTGTTGTCTTTGTGTGGTGCACGACTTGTCATCTTGAATCACTGCTATCTGCAAGGACTGTCATAGAGTAGAAGCTCCTGGAAGACACAGCCTCTCTTATTTCCCTGTGTATGTCCCATAGTGTGTACACTTATTCAAATTTGATTCCATAGTATTTACTGAACATCTGCCATGTGCCGAGGTCTGTAGTCTGCCTCTATTACATTTGGTCATTTATTCATCATCCAGAGAACATTGGTTGCAATGCATGGTGACACAGAAGGAAACAAGCTTTCAGCAGCATGAGGATGGACAAGCACACACGTAATTACAACACCGGGTTGTAAATGCTAAGATGTCACACAGCACTGCTGGGCCATGTCGGAGGGATATGTGCCCAGGCCTGGAAATCAGGGAAGACACCAGAAGGTTGCAAGACAACCACTGGGGTTCAGTCTTGAGAGACCCATAGTTGGTGGTGAGGGCAGGAGAGTTTTCATTTCACCTTCCAAACACCACGGCGAGGTGGTGTCCGTCTGGGCGTGTCCGTCTATGCGAGCTTTTAGGTGAAGCTACATTACCATAGCCCCTGATGAGGGAGGACGTGGGGCCAGCCTGTCCTTTGTCCAGGGTGGCTACCCACTGGATGCAGGGTGGCCAGTGTGCTGCCAGGGGCAGGGTCGGCCGCAGAGGTGGGGCTTAGTTGGGCCCAGCATCCTGGATTCTTCTGGAGTTGGAATTCTCTTTGGGATAGGTTGAGGCAGACCCTCTAACCCCAAAGTACCCACAAGTGGCAAATGCGCCACCCAGGAGCAAGCGCAGCCCCAGTGTGGGGACCCCTTCCAGTGCCCATGCTAGCAGGCGGTCGAGGAGGACAAGCCCTGCTGCCACCAGGAGCTGGTGACACCTCAGGGACAGGTGCCTGCATGTCCTTGGGGGACGAGAAGGTCTTGTGCCATAGAGACCGGGGCTTGGTGATTCTGCTCAGGGAAGTGACTGAACCCAGAGGAAGAAAAAGTTATCCTGAGCAGTGCCTCAGTTTTCCCATCTGCACATTGAACAAAATCATCTGAATGGCCTATCCTACTTCACCAGGGCACTTTTTGTCTTTTATGATTTCAGAGAGTTTAAGACGTGCAGCCCAGCTCCTTCCTGCTCCTCCGGGGGGTCAGACACCCCTTCCTCCACCAGGCACTGAGCCCCTCCACAGAGAGTGCTCTCCAGGACAGACCCCGGGGGGCCTCGAGTGATTCTGAGAGAGCCTCGGCCTGCTGGTGGGACCTTCCTGCCGACTGTGGGGCCAGGTAGATGGCAGGCGCGCGGCCGAGAGCAGCGTTGAACACACCGGGAAAGGGGTTTATTAGAGAATTAGCCAAGGAGAAACGAGGGAGGCGACAGGACGGCAGAGGGGCCTTCTCTGGCACCCTGGGTCGGGGCACCACAGCTCCTCGGGCTGTCCCCAGTGGCCGGACCTCCTGCCCTGTTCCCCAGCTGGCCGAGCACCGAGGGCGCTGCCAGGCCCGCCCTCTGCAAGGCCCCAGTGGCCCCAGGGCCCACCACAGGATGCCCTGTCGGGCCAGAGACAGGATACCCGCCTGGGGAGAGGAGACCAGGGCCAGGAAGTGCTTCTTCCTGCTGCAGGGACAGCTCGGTGACCTGGAAAGGTGTGGGCCGGAATGCTGGTGTTTCCACAGTGACATCATCTCTGGTGCAGACCTGAGACTCAGCACCTCGGACTTAACGGACATGCCCCATCGGCAGTGTCAGGGGGAGACTGGCAGCCGATGCTTTTCCACATCCTCACAGGCGCGTAGGAATCGTAACCTGCGGCTTCACCCCGGAGGAGTTCACACCCCTACAGGCTCTCCCGTCCAAGATGCAGAGAAGGAGGGAGGGGTGCAACCCCACCATGCAGGCACACTCGTTCCAGCCTTCTATGTGGTGTTTGCTCATCTCAGTTGCATGCTTCTGGGGATGGGAGGCTCACTCTGTGCGAGGCTGGGATTTCACTGCTGGACGAATTCTAACTCTGTGTCGAAATACGGATTCCTGTTATTCCCTCCACTGCTCTTTGCTTCCCCAACCCCTGGAACAGATAAGTCTCTCTCTACTCCATGAAGTCCTTCAGAAATACATCCCACTGGGCTTCTCTTCTCCAGACCAAAGAGCCAGCACCTCTTCAATTCTGCCTCTTTAACATGACTTCAATGCCTTCATCCTCCTCGTCACTTTGCTCTGAATATATTCAAAATGACAAGAGATGGAACCCAGGACTGATGCAGTCCTCTAAGTAGGGTCTGGCTGGTATGGAATGAAGCAGGGTCCTCACCTCCTCAGAAGTGGACATTTGACCTCTATTAATGTAGCCCTGGGTGACCTTGAGTGTTGGCAGCTGGCAAGTCTTGGGAGCAGCTCAGCTGCCTTCCCAACCCACCCTTCACCCTTCCCCCAATTATTAGGCCATCCTGTTCTTCGGCAGTAATTGGCTTCTTGAGCCCAAATCTGTGGCTTACCCTGTTAGGGATTACCTTGCTGGTCCAGCACGTCAGGGACCATGGAGGCTCTGATTCTGTCCTTCCTCCTAGATGTTTTGCTTTTCACCTCACGAAGGACAATGGTTCTTCCCCCTCAGTGTCTGGCCATCTGATCTGTGGGCTCATCTTTCCTGGGAGATGCCAGCAGCTTGTTGACCCTGAAAGTGGGTCACACTTTGCTGTAGAGCCATCCCTGGTGGCCTCCAGGAGGGGAGTGGGAAGTCAGGGCTGCCCGAGGCCCTGGGGCCCCCCGACCTCCCTCTTTCCAGCTCCCCTCAGTCTGACGTTGCCTTCTTATTCCTCTATAGGATGTGGGTTCGGTTCTCCCATAGTCTCCTCTCTCTCTCTGCTTTCATGTGTTGGTTCTCTGTCTCCCAGCTCAGTCCCCCCTTCCTCCTGTCTCCCACTCACTCATCAAGCCCCGTCTTTGAGCCTAGCATCCTGCCAGTGTGTGAAGATAGGGCTGGGCCTTTCTCTTCTTTTTATCATCTCCAAGCACTTGCCACGTGGAGGGGACACAGTCAGAGACATTAAAAACTCATGGAAAAGCGTAGAAAGCTGGAATATCTGACCTGAAAGGGCCAGGAGGGACTGTCTGGTCCCACCTCCTCTGGTCACCACGGAGTTAAGGACAGACCTGGTCTTGACATAGTTCCAGGCTATGAATGAATGAATGAATGAATAGGGACTCCGAATTCAGGGCCTATGTGCACTCCTGTGTGCTGTGTCCTGCATGAGTGCGTCTGGCCCAAGAGGTGGCAGGTGGGAACAAATTCCTCCAGCATGCAAGGGGGGCTTCTAATTGTCATCCTATGGACTCCAAGTGCCCCATGTGTCTCTCAACAATACTGCAGGCCCTGATTTGATAGTTCATGGTGGTTTTATGGTTTTATTTTGCCACTGCTGTTACGCTTTTGTCTTTTCTCCCTTTTTTTGAGGAAGATTAGCTCTGAGCTAACATCTGCCACCAACCCTCCTCTTTTTGCTGAGGAAGACTGGCCCTAAGCTAACATCTGTGCCCAACTTCCTCTATTTTGTATGTGGGACGCCTGCCACAGCATGGTTTGATAAGCAGTGTGTAGGTCCACGCCCAGGATCTGAACCAGGGAACCTGGGGCCGCTGAAGCGGAGCGTGAGAACTTAACCACTGTGCCACCGGGCCCCTTTTCTCCTTTTTTAAAAAGACTGATTTCCCAGGCAGTGGCGCTGCCAGCTCTCCAGCTCTCCTTGGTGAAGTTCTCCTGCGCTGTCCGTCACTCACTGAGGCATTAAAGAGGCGGCGATTATCGAGCACTCTGAGCAGGCGGGACCGGTACTCCCCGCGTGGAGAGCATCTCTGCAGCCTGAGGCCAGAGGAGCTTCATCTGAGTCCTTGCCCGCCTTCCTGCCACCACGCTTCCGCTCAGAGGGTTCCAGTGCCCCGCAGGTCTGAGGCTGAGTTAGGACCGAAAGCCAGTCCTCCAGTCCCAGCTTGGGCTGCTGTGGTCCTCAGCGGTGGGACACGCGGGCTTGCCACCTGGAAAGAAAGCCCCCCCCAAATCTCCCTTTCATATAACTAATGCCACTAGAAGCTTGGGCGGATGGTTAGGGCTACTGTCGCAAGTCCAATTTTCCTGACAGAATAGTAACAAAAATGATTGGTGCCTTTAATTCAGTGCCTTCTCTAAACCAGTGACTTCGACTCATTATCTATTTTTATTGCCCTCAGATCTCTTCATGGTAGGCCATCCCACCTCCACTTTACAAAGAAAGAAACAGAGGCTCAAAGAAGTCACAGAAATGCCCGGCATCTCACCAGTGGTGAAGCGTGGGCCTGAGATCAGAACCTTGGTACCTCTGACTCGGGGCCTGTGTTCTCTGTGCCACACTGCTATGCCTCCCTGCAAAGGATACTGAAGAACACGCTTCTCCTCCAGCTCTGCCCCTCTGCCTGCCCCTCTCGCCGTAAGTCAGACCCCTTCTCTTTGTCTGGTCCTGCCCAGCCAAGCTGGCCAGGGCTGGGAACGGGAGCTCGGCGGGGTGGGGGTGGGATGGCTGCTCCAACGCTCCCAGCCTTCGGGCCGGAGATCAAACAGCCCGGCAGTGAGAGCCCAGCACGTGTAAATCACCCTCAGAGAGGAACAGTTCCAAATGACCACCGGCGAACTCAGATTCCCACCAACATCCCTCGACATCCGACACTGCCCTCCGCCCGCCCACTGCCTGGTGGGCCCTGCCTCGCACACCCTGGGGACCTCACAGGCCTCGTCTCCCAGTTGAGAAGAATTGGGTCCCTGCAGTAATGCGCACTCGCACAGGGTCTGGGAAGTGGCGTAGAGTAACTGAGCCCACATTGCAAACTGGCGGCCCCTTCCTGGCTGTGCGACATGAGATGAGTTAAATACCTGCCATTAGTAACACAGGGATGAGAAGAATGACCCGGTGCTGTGGTGGGGAGATGGGCAGGGGAGCAGGCCAGAGCCACTGATGGACGGTCCCAGCTGGAAGACGCGAGTGCTCTTCCCCACGCCAGCCCTCCACAAAAGGTTTCCACAGCCGTCATCTTGTTGAAATGGCACAGCCCTGGCAGGACTGTCTCCAGCCCTGGAGAGATCAGAGAGGGTCCACGATGAAGCCGAGACCACCTGGTGGGAATGTGTCAGCCTGGGACTTGAACCCGGCTCTACCCGACCCGGGATTCCCTCTCTCTTCCTGCTTCATGAGTTAGCTTGGCCCAAAGAGTTTTATGCCTAGAATTACAGATAAACTTCTGAGCGATGTTTCTCCCTTAGAGCAATAGCATCGGTACTGATGCTAATTCTTTGAATTCCCTTGTTCTGAGACGGCAGAGGAAATTGTTTTGTGAAAACCCTCTGCAGAAGTAAACAGGGTCCTCAGAAGGAGTCTGGCGGTGTCACCTACACCTACAACCCTCACTGCCTGTGCTGGGTCCCTCGGAGATGTGTGGGTGCTGTGAAGGGACCCTCTCCTGACCCTTTGGTGACGTGCTGTGGCTGCAGGTTTGGCTGTCTTCTCTGGGCTCCCACAGGGAGGCGACTGCACACAGACACCTCCTGCGTGGCCTCGCCCTTCCCGCCGGCTCCCTCTGGCAGCTCTGGGTTCTGTGGGACTAGGAGCTGGGCCCTGCCCAGGGGAAGCGGGCTCCCAGCAGACCCCGCTCACCCCCAGGGGCCTGCTTCTCATCTCCCAGCACCGCAGGCAGTAATCCTTGGGTCTGTGAAAGCCGAGGAGGGAGGAATGTCACATGAAAGGTGCCCGAGGAGGCCTGGCCAGCGTCAGGCCACCAAATGGCAGGTGCCAGGTGGTTAGCATTAATGGAGCACTGTGGGGGTGGGGGCTTGACTCCGGAGATTTTCTGGGGAGGGAGCCGGTGCTGACTCTGGCTGCCCCTTGGCCGCTGGTCCCCGAAGGAAGGCCTGTGGAGTTGTCTTCTTACCTCTCCCTGGCCCGGCATGAGCCCACCTCGCCTGCCCTCTGCCACTGAGTGACATCACTTCTCACATGCATGGTCCTAAGGACTGCTTGACTGGGCTCTGGGCTCCAGGCTTGTGCCCTCCACTGGGCCACCATGCTTTTCCCAAAACACAGTCTGAACTTGTCACTCTCTCCTGTGTGAGCCTGTAAGGCTCTCCCCGTGGCCTCCAGGCTCCTTGGCCGGGCCCTGAAAGCTCGACTGCTCAGCCTCGCCCCTCCCCTCTCTCCAGCACATGGCGCCCTCCAACTCCACTGAAATGCCCACTGGTTTGTACTCCCAGTACCTATCTCTTCTAGCACTTAACACGTTACACGATCAGATGGAAGCAAAGCGTGCCCGGGTCGGCCTTGCCAGCTTGGCTGGGAGCCTCCTGGCAGACAGTCCCCGCACTAGTGTGAGGTGTGCTGTGCCCCTCTCTCCTTGGGCGGCAATTTCCTGCATCAGGCGGAAACCCCAGAAGAAGGTGTGAATCAGGTGTGCTGAGCCTGGCGGGCCAGGCAGAGATGCCCCGGCAGCGGTAATTGGCCCTAGAATATATCAGTTTGAGGCTCCCTTATCTCCCCTTGAATGAATAGAATGTTTCAGATTCAGTTAATCCTTGACAAATAATACATATTTATGAGGTTTCGTTATACTCTTTTCTCTGCTTTGAAATGTTCTTGACATTTTCCAAAATACAAAGTAAAATCTAAATAAAAAATAACAACCCCCTCGCCCAGGGCTGTCTATGCCCCCTCCTTGAGATGAAGCTTCTCTCCACAGCCTGACATTAACGCCCTTCACGACCCAGGCTCCCATTATTTCCCTGCTCGTGTCCCGCTGTGGCTGTCCCCATGCCACATGCCTAGGCCACCTTGGACCATTTGCTGTTCCCCGTCTCCATTCCCTTCCTCCCGGCCTTTGCTCTGGCCAGAGGCAGGCAGACAGGTGATCCGATCCGGCAGGATCTACGAGGCTCCGTGGAGACTGTGCGTGGGGAAAAAGGAGCACCCAGACCCAAAATGTGAGTCCAGGAAGAGGAGGGGGCCAGGTCTCCAGAGGCCAGCGATGCCTTGCTTTTCAGGCCACAAAGTCATTTTAGGCAAGAATGAGACACCTTCAACTTCATGTTTTAGAAAGATCATGCTGACATCTCTATAGAGAACGGGCTTAGGGAAGAATGGGCTTAGGGACTGTTGCCATAGTCCACAGGGGAGGAGACAAAGCAGGATTCAGGGGATATTTAGGAGGGATACTCAGCGGGACTTAGTGATGTGGATGAAGGGAGGGAGAGGGCCTGGGTGGCTCCTCGGTCCTTGCTGGAGTCACTGAGGTGATGAGGAAGGATGACGGGTGAAGAGACGATGAGGTCACTTGGTTCAAGTTCCCCAAATTGTCTTTTAATGAGTCTTCTAAGGGCACTGTATTAAAATACATATTCTCAGGGCCTATCACAGATCTAAGGAATCAGAATATCTGGGAAGAAGGGACTGGAAATCTGCATTTCCAAACACATCCCAGATGGTTCTTCGGATCAGATGAGTTTGAAAGACAAGGATCCCAGAGGGAGGACGCACTGCCTGGATTACACTGGGCCGTCTCCCCAGGCTGTGAGCCCCCTGTGGCCAGCAGCTGCCTCTTTTCGTCTTTTTCTCCCCAGAACATTGCTCAGGGCCTGCACGTGGCCCACGGTCAGTGTCTGTGGAATGAGTGAGCTGAACTCCAAACCAAGATGGATTATTTCTTCTTGTAAACTGCAGCAATTATCAGCCATGCCTTTGACTGTGGGGTTGGTTGGCCAGTCCTAGTGCACGATTTGTCCAAATTTTAATCAAA